>NW_017670248.1:1695367-1697525 GCF_001879085.1 Nicotiana attenuata | reverse complement strand
GTGGTGATAGAACCTGACAAGGAGATGCTCGCAAGGTTTGAAAAGGTGTTCGATGAAGTGAATATGGTGGAACCCGGCGATGGCCCGAGCGAATTTGGTGTGCAGTTCATGGGATCTCAGGCTAAGCTCAATAACTGGGAAGCTACTCCTCTTCCAATTCGGAGGGAGTCGTGGTAGTTAGTTTTGATTTTTCTTTGAGTACTAAATCTGGATTATTTCCAGGGTTGTAATTCAGATTTCTATGTTCCGTCCATTTTGGATGAGTTAAACCTTGTTATCTTACAATTATAATGAAATGCAATTTCCTCTTTTCTTCTCTCCTGATAGTCTTTATTTTCTTTTCTCTTTTGTACAGTCCCTTTTATGCTGATTCCAATGATGTGTCATGCGTAAGGAGTCGCCGGCCTAGTCTTGATAACCAATGTGAAATAGTAATACAGGAAATTGAGTGTGAGGATGGAGGGGAATACGATAATGAGGAAGCTTTGGAAGAAATCAGTAAAGAGTTAAATCAATTTGAGGAAAAACCCAAACCTAATTTGAATGACACAGAGGCAATCAATTTAGGGGACCGGGAGAATGTTCAGGAAACAAAAATAAGTGTCCATTTGGAAGCCCCGCTCAGGGAGAAGATAATTAAATTGCTGCTTGAATACAAAGATGTTTTCGCATGGTCATATGATGACATGCCAGGTTTGAGTACCGATCTGGTGGTCCACAAATTGCCTGTCTATTCGGCATGCCCGCCTGTCAAGCAGAAGTTGAGAAAATTTAAAACAGATATCAGTGTGAAAATCAAAAAAGAGGTTACCAAGCAGCTTGAGGCGAAGGTCATACGAGTTACTCGATACCCTACCTGGTTGGCTAATGTGGTGCCTGTACCAAAGAAGGATGGGAAGACCAGAGTGTGTGTTGATTACCGTGATCTCAATAAGGCGAGCCCGAAAGATAACTTCCCACTGCCAAACATCCATATATTGATTGACAATTGTGCCAAACATGAGATTGCTTCCTTCGTGGATTGTTACGCAGGCTATCACCAGGTTCTGATGGATGAGGAGGATGCGGAAAAGACAGCATTCATCACGCCTTGGGGGACGTATTGTTACAGGGTCATGCCATTTGGGTTGAAGAATGCAGGGGCAACGTATATGAGGGCAATGACTACCATGTTCCATGACATGATACACCAGGAAATCGAGGTCTATGTGGACGACGTGATTATAAAGTCAAGGAAACAATGTGACCATGTTAGGGATTTGAAGAAATTCTTCCAGAGACTCCGCAGGTACAACCTCAAGCTTAATCCAGCAAAATGTGCATTTAGAGTTCCATCAGGAAAGTTATTGGGATTCGTGGTAAGTCGGCGTGGTATCGAATTAGACCCGTCAAAGATCAAAGCCATCCAAGGGTTACCACCGCCAAGGAACAAGAAAGATGTGATGAGTTTACTTGGCAGGTTGAATTACATCAGCAGGTTCATTGCCCAGCTTACAACTACTTGTGAACCCATTTTCAAGTTGTTAAAGAAAGATGCTGCAGTCAGATGGACGGACGAATGTCAAGCAGCATTTGATAAGATCAAGAAGTATTTGGCTAGCCCACCAGTGTTGGTCCCGCCAGAGCCAGGAAGGCCCCTGATCCTTTACCTGACTGTGTTAGACAATTCGTTTGGTTGTGTACTGGGGCAGCATGACATCACGGGAAGGAAAGAGCAGGCGATTTATTACCTCAGCAAGAAGTTCACATCATATGAGGTAAAATACACTCCACTCGAGAGGACGTGCTGTGCTTTAACCTGGGTAGCGCAAAAGTTGAAACACTACTTGTCAGCATATACTACCTATCTCATCTCTCGGTTGGACCCATTGAAGTATATTTTTCAAAAGCCCATGACCACAGGGAGGCTGGCGAAATGGCAAATCCTGCTTACGGAGTTTGATATTGTCTACGTGACGCGGACAGCCATGAAAGCACAAGCATTGGCTGATCATCTGGCTGAGAATCCCGTTGATGACGAATATGAGCCTTTGAAAACATACTTCCCGGACGAGGAGGTAATGCATATTGAAGAATTAGAACAGGTCGAGAAGCCTGGATGGAAACTGTTCTTTGATGGAGCTGCCAATGCCAAGGGTGTCGGAATAGGAGCTGTACT
>NW_017670248.1:339699-346582 GCF_001879085.1 Nicotiana attenuata | reverse complement strand
ATCAAGTGCTGAAGTTTCTAGAAATGCACTACATAACTTCAGCAGTTTCAGCTAAAGTTTTTGAATAAGCTTTACGACAAAAACTATTGAGTCCAGGACAAAAACTTCAGCTTATCAAGTGGTGAAGTTTCTAGAAATGCACTACATAACTTCAGCAGAAACTGCTGAAGTTATTCAGCATGTTTTGGTATTTTTTTTAACTTTATACTTATCTTTTTTGCATTTACTAGCTACTTTTTGTCATTTATCACCTACTTCATCTTTCATTTAAATTTCTCTGACCATATAGTAAATTATCCGAAAAGTTACTTTTGCATTTACATTGATTATGTGAAAACTTTTGAGGCTGAAGTTATTTTTTTACCATCTACTAGCATTTACCATCTATTTGTTTTACCACCTACTTATATTGTTACATTTAATTTCTCTGAACGTAAAACAGTTAACAGACCTGAAAAGTTACTTTTGTATTTATAGATATTAAATTGATTAGGTGCACTCTATGGCTATATTAACAATCTCTTCACTTGAAAATTTCATAGTCATCCATAGACTTCTATCATATTTCTTTAAATTTATATTCAAAGAAAAACAAGAAAATATTGACAAAGACATGCTTATTGGGTGTAGCAGGGAGTTCATGGGAAGCAAAGATAATGAAGGAAAAGTCGAAATACTTTATATGTGAAGGAGAGTGGCCAGCTCAAAAACTCGAGCTCCAGAACAATTTGCTCTTTTTACTAGTTGATAAATCTAACTTTTAGGAAAAAGAGCAAATTTGCTGGAGCTCGAGTTTTTGATATGGCCACTCTCCGTCACATATGAAATATTTTGGACTTCTCCTTCATTATCTTTGCTTCCCACGAATTTCCGTCTGCACACCAGTAAGCATGTCTTTGCCAATATTTTCTTGTGTTTTTCTTATGAAAGAAGACGGGAGTTGCTAAAAAAATTATAGTAGTAAATTTCGTCAACCTGTGTCTGACAGAAAATGCTTTGGTGGAATTAAATTTGGTGAAATGGAGCGTGACTGTCTTATAGCTCATGGTGCTGCAGCGAATTTGCATGAACACCTTTTCACACTTAGTGACTCCTTCCAGATGCACATATGTGGGAAATGCAAGAATATGGCAAATGTAATTCAGAGGTCCGTACAAGGTGGTAAAGTAAGGGGCTCGTATTGCCGCTTCTGTGAATCAGTTGAAGACATAGTGAAGGTTGATGTGTATATAATGCAAAGTTATTATGCCAGGAGCTCTTCAGCATGGGCATAGAGAATAACTTGTAAACAAAAAACTAATTTTTTCTTTTTTTTCAAGGATGTAAGTGAAAACAAAATTGAATTTTGTGAATATACATTATTTTGTGTGAATTATGTGATGTCTTTCAAATTTTTGTTCTATTCGCATTAATTAGCTTTTTAGTTGACTTGGATTGATACAAATATGTTTGTGTCTTTTTTCATGAATTTTAAGTATATTTTTGTTGAAATTCAGCATGCTAAACTTCAGCATGAAGTAAATAACTTCTGCTTTTTAAGCTGAAGTTTTGGTTAAAAGTCATAACAAAAGTGTCGACTGTAGGACAAAAACTTCAGCTCATCAAGTGCTAAAGTTTTTAGAAATACACTAAATAACTTCAGCAGAAACTGCTGAAGTTCTTTGAAAAAGCTTTACGACAAAAATTATCGAGTCCAGGATAAAAACTTCAGCTTATCAAGTGCTGAAGTTTTAAGAAATACACTAAATAACTTCAGCAGTTTCTGCGTAAGTTATTTGAAAAAGCTGTACGACAAAAACTGTTGAATCCAGGACAAAAACTTCAGCTTATCAAGTGCTGATATTTTTAGAAATGAACTAAATAACTTCAACACATTGGGCTGAAGTTATTTGAAAAAGCTTTACGACAAAAACTATTGAATCCAGGACAAAAACTTCAGCTTATCAAGTGTTGAAGTTTTTAGAAATGAACTAAATAACTTCAGCACATTGGGCTGAAGTTTTTGAAAAAGCTTTACGACAAAACTATTGAATCCACGACGAAAAACTTCAGCTTATGATGTGCTGAAGTTTTTAGAAATGAACTAAATAACTTCAGCATATTGGGCTGAAGTTTTTAAAAAAGCTTATGACAAAAAGTTCAGCATGTTTTGGTATTTTTTTAACTTGATTCTTATCTTTTTTGCATTTACTAGCTACTTTTTGTCTTTCGTCACCTACTTCATCTTTCATTTAAATTTGTTTGACCATATAGTAAATGATCCGAAAAGATACTTTTCAGGCTGAAGTTATTTTTTTACTATAGAAAAACTGTGGGCTTATTAGGGCTGAAGTTACATTTCTTTTTGCATTTACCACATACTTGTTTTACCACCTATTTATCTTGTTTCATTCAATTTCTCTGCACGTAAAACAGTAAAAACACATGAAAAGTTACTTTTACATTTATAGATATTAAATTGATTAGGTGAACTCTTTGTCCATATTAACAATCTCTTCACTTGAAAATTTCATAGTCATTCATAGACTTCCATCATATTTCTTTAAATTTATATTCATCCTTAGTCTTTTAGCTTTTGTTAAAGAAAGAATGTCTGGTGCAAGCGGAAGTAGGAAGCCTACTATGGATGAAGTTATGCAGAAGTGGGAGACTTTGAAGTGTGAGTGGTACAATAACAAATCGATCTCTAATCTTATGCTTTTGTGGGATCAAATAAAGGTTGATTGGGAGAGAATCAGACCACAGTTTTTTGCCAATGAATCAATCCAGAACAGGCTTAACTTGGAACGTAGTTGTGGAGGTTCCTCGTTCGACAAGGTTGTGCAGCAGTTTGATAGTTTTAAGTTTCCCAGCTGGGACGACTATTCCAAGCTGCAAAACAACCTGAAGACTCTTCTTTCTCTTATGGACAGAGTAATAGTTGAACAAAGTCAGCTCCGTGATGAATTCAACAAGTTGAAGATTGATCTCCTTGGACTCTGTGGTCTTTTTCCCGACTACCTTATAGTAATCTACAATACTGATGATGATGAGATATTTAGAGAAATTGAGGAGTACTGTGATGATGATGATGCTTAGTGTTTGTAATCCTTTTTTATGTTTTAATGCTGTGCTTTTTTGTTTACTTCAGCATATTCATTAGAGAATATGCTGAAGTTATTAGGTTCATTTTGTATAACTTCAGCGCAGAGACGCTGAAGTTTTTGTTTGTACTTTGTGTGTTGTCCTCATCTCTTTCTGTATTAATGTAATTCTCATCCTCTTACTTCTTAGCTTTCTGTTGCATTATCCTTGTTATTGTTGGTATTTGCTTAAGTTAATACAATTAGTTGGTTTTTATGTTTAGTTTTTGTAATCCTTTTTTATGTTTTTATGCTGTGCTTTTTGTTTACTTCAGCATATCCATTAGAGAATATGCTGAAGTTATTAAGTTCATTTTCTATAACTTCAGCCTGTAGACGCTGAAGCTTTTGTTTGTACATGCATTTCTTTTGTGTACTCTACGCGTATGTGTGTGTGTGTTTGTGTGTTTGTTAAGGATATATATTTCACATACTGTAACATGAAGTTTTTTCTCGCTGAAGTCATTGCGTACTTTTTTAAAATGCAACCAAACCTGTAGCCTGCGCAACAAAAATGAGTGATTTGTACTTTAGCAGTATATAAAATAGTCCAAGAGCTTCTTTTTTTTATTCCTATGAAAAAAAATCACATTTCAAATATGTCATACAATATTGAAAGCCTAAATTCAGATCAAGGATTATTGAAGGTTGGAGTATTTTTCAGTGTGTTTCTTGGAATATGGATGAGGTGCTGGAGAAGACAAGCAAGTTGTTCTGTTATGCCCAACTTGTTTACATCGACTGCATTTGGCAGACTTCAATGGTACTGATTCAGTCGCAGGGATATACCTCTTCTTTTGTCTTCTTCCTTGTAAAATCTCTACATTGGGAGGTTTTGTGATCTCAGATTGTACATTTTGTGGTATATCCCATGATTTTTGATCTCCCACGGTATTCACATGTCCTTCATATGTTTTCAACCATGTTTCCTTTGAATACCAATTTGAGCAGTAATAAGATTTCTGCAAATATCTCTTACTAATAGTAGCAATTGCATGTGGACAGGGCAATTCATCAAGTTGGAATTTCAGGCAGTCACAAGTTCTCTTCTTTAAGTCCACAATGAATTCGATTCCTTCACTATTTATTCTAAACAACATTGAATCAAGGTTGAACACCTAACAAGGAATAAAAAATTAAGATAAACTATATTAGTGTATTGTTGCTTCAAAAAGAAAAAGTATGAAGTTTTTTAAATGTAAGCAGTAAATCACTGCAACAGATATAAAAAGCTGAAGTTAATAAATATACTCACAAACATTTTGCAAGACAAGTCCATCTTCTTAGTCATCTCTTCTTCTGCCCATATTGATACTTTGCGAAAAGTTTCATTTGCCTTTTTTCTCCGTTCGTAGAACCACTCTCCCAACTTTTCTTGGATGAAATCTAACATTCTTAAAATAGGCATTTCTCTTCCTTTTAGTAAAACGGAATTCATTGATTCTACCATGTTTGTTGTTAGCATATCATAACGTCACCGTGGGAACCACGATCGAGCCCATCTCTCTGGAGGCTCTTCCATTATGTATGTCACGACCCAAAATCCACTAAGGGTCGTGATGGCGCCGGACACCGCTGTCAGGCAAGCCAACCAAAATACTTAATTAAATTCTCGTTTTAAATATTTCCGAAACCACTTCTTTTATGCATGTAAACAATACATAGTAAATTCTACTGAATAAATAATGAAACAATTAACAACTTTTAAAATTTCTGAATAAACCCATAGACATCCCAGAACCTGGTGTCACAAGTGCATGAGCAATTTCTAAGAAATACGTAATACAACAATCGTCCGAAATACAATACTGGACAGAAAATAAATACAGTAATCTGAAAGAGACTTGCTGGCTGCGGGTCGTCTCGAAAAGTGCAACTCACCTAAGTCTCCGTATCAACCATGTTGCTACGCCCACTAGGCCACTAGAGATGCATGTGCCTATGCAACAAAAATGCACAGAAGTGTAGTATGAGTACGAAAACAACGTGTACCCAATGAGTATCCCATCTAATCTCGAAGAAGTAGAGACGAGAGGTCGACTTAGACACTTACTAGTGGTCCGATAATGTTATATCAATAATATATTAAATAGTGGATTTTTATAAACATGATTGTAATTCAATAGGTTGAAGCAAGTAAACAATTCTTTCTTTTATAGGAAATTTCCAAATTCCTTTTCATCATTTATACATATATTGTTAAGCCGGGAAGTGGCAATAACAACTTCAATAAGTTCCAAGGCAAGCAATACAAGCATGCGCAAATCATGCCGAGGACGTACGGCCCGATCCAATAATATTTAAACTGTGCACTGCCAGAGGGTCGAATGGTGCGAACCATAGATGCATCTATTACCCCGCTCGTGAATCATACATGCGACGCAGTCAAATTTAAATAAACAATCACCCTGCTCGCGAATCATACGTGCGACACAGGTACACATAGAAATACATGCTCAAACAGCAAATTAAGAATTTATCGGGGAATATTTATCCAAATAAAGCCAATTCTCTTTTAATGATTTAAGAAAATGGAGTTTAATCCTTCTATAAATTCAGTTACCAATTCGATAGGATTTAAGAAATTCAACTGCCTTCAAGATTACAGATATTCCAAGTATAGCATGCTTTTGGGTCCTAGACTACCGGACTTACACATATTAGTAGCTACGCACGGACTCTCGTCACCTCGTGCGTATGTAGCATTTCAGAATCATATATTATTGATCCTTAGGTTATAGAGAACAACTTCCTACGAAAAATTTCGGAATCCGGGCATGTGGGCCTGGGGTCGGATTTTTGGAAACTTGCGGTAAGGGTTGGGAGCTTGCTTAAATAGATAGAATACAATCTTGTACGCTTATATTGATTAGTTCCTACCTCATTTAACTAGTTTTGGATCGTTCGGCTCCAAATTGAGAGTTTGAGCTCGTTCTTGGTATTGGAAGTGCACTTTGGAGCGAGGTGAGTCTCCTTTCTAACCTTGTCAGAGGGAATTGTCCCCATAGGTGTAATAGTTGAGTAATTTGCTATTAAATGCGGGGGCTACGTATGCACTAGGTGACGATAGTCCGTGCATAGCTACTATTATGTTTATTGTTCGGGTAGTCTAGGACCCGTATCATGCAATATTTGTGAATGTCTCTATATTTTCTTGCTAATGTGATCACTTAGGATATGCTAGAGATTTGGAAAGGAATATAAGCGAATGTATACACTTGTTGGATACTTGTATGAATTTCCTTGGAAGTAAATGCGCATTCATGTGTTTCTTGATATTAATTGGCATTTGTGGATCGGGCCGATCGCCTCGTTAGAAATAGATGCATCTATGGTTCGCGCCATTTGACCCTCTGGCAGTGCACAGTTTATTTTCTGTTGGATCGGGCTGTCGACCTCGGCACAATGTGCGCATGATATATATATATATATATATATATATATATATATATATATATATATATATATATATATATATGTGTGTGTGTGTGTGTGTGTGTGTGAAATCTTATCTATGACTTGTTCTGCTAAATACTTGAAATGTGTACGGTTAACTGTAAAATTGTTAAGTGTAACGACCTGACCGGTTGTTTTGAGCCCTAGCGCGCCGTTCAGCAGTTTGAGGCCATGAGAAGCTCCATTTCAGGTATTACGACTTGTACGCGTGGTCAGAATTAAATTTCGGGAAATTCGGGGTTGATTCGGAAGGAGAATTTTCATTCCGGAAGCTTTAAGTTGAAAGAATCAACTAGGATTGGATT